>NC_089277.1:20119439-20164668 GCF_963678975.1 Dysidea avara | reverse complement strand
CTTGCTCGATAAGTGACTCAAGGGGCTTAAAGTGACTACTCCTCGGACTACCCAGTGCTATCAAGTGATTTCTATCGAGCAGTGATTTCTATCGAGCATGGCTAAGAAGACTCGCCATGTGGCGGAGCATGTGCAAGTGTATATAGAGCGGCGGCCGTAATTGAACTCATGAACGGACGAAAACGAGAGTAACCTATTTAATACGTGTTTGGGATTTGAGATTTCTAAATATTTAATGGATTTCTAATCGGATTTCTGAGATAGTGTTCGGGAGTCCCAAGGTGTTGGCGACCCCTCGAACATAGCTCTATTGTGGACCACACACCCAAGAACAGTCGATGTTCTGTAGTAAAAACAAAAAAGCACAATTAGTTGTATTGCTAACACAACACAGTTGTTGAAATTATTTATCCCTGCTTGGTTTAAAGCAGGTTTTGTAATTTGTTCCGCCCACGAGTTTGCCAGCAGCTGCGGTTGCTTTCAGACCCCCCACCTATAACTTACTACCAAACTTGGTAACCATCTTGGAAAAATCCTGGATATGCCGATGCATTGCACTATAGCAGGCACAGTGGCGGATCTAGAGAAGGGATTTCAGTAGTTTTGATAGAAACTCCCGAGGGGTCGCCAACACCTTGGGACTCCCGAACACTATCTCAGAAATCCAATTAGAAATCCATTAAATATTTAGAAATCTCAAATCCCAAACACGTATTAAATAGGTTACTATCATTTTCGTCCGTTCATGAGTTCAATTACGGCCGCCGCTCTGATACACTTGCACATGCTCCGCCACATAGCGAGTCTTCTAAGCCATGCTCGATAGAAATCACTGCTCGATAGAAATCACTTGATAGCACTGGGTAGTCCAAGGAGTAGTCACTTTAAGCCCCTTAAGTCACTTATCGAGCAAGGACAACGACTCCGCCCTCGAACGCTTCAATTAACAGTGCAATTAAGTACACCTGTCTCTTGTCAGCTACTCTCTTAGGTGTTTCCTGCACAATAATTAGCAAAAACTCGAGGTAAAAAACATCTTCGAAATTAGAATTATAATGTATTTATAAATACTTTGAAATACTTAAATATTGGGACTCCAGTACACAATTTATGGATTTTGCGTGGGCGTTGGCGACCCCTCGGAAACTTCTTTCAAAGTTTCACCTTCAAAAAAGTGATTCTGGCTGAATAAGCCATTTTTCTGTTGTATATAGCTCTTTATCATAACACTAACCTTTAACTTACAGAATGTGTTCGTTTTCATCTCTGAGCCCAACAAGATAAATGGTATTATAATATCTATGATCATATGCACAAGTAGCTTGCTTACTCAATAATTATTTTCAGGCACTTGTTTCTGCGTGAGTAAAATGAAAGAGAAGAGGTCCTGATGAGAACTTAAAGTAAGGTAAAACACATTACCTTTCTTTGATTTTTTGAGCAAGTAGAATGATGTCTAAATGGTAGCACAATAGTGTAACTACATAGCTAGCTAATGTTATACTAGCTCATTTACAATGGCATTATGAAAAAATATAAAACACCTCCCAGAAATCATTTTTCGAAAATCCTAGATCTGTCACTGGTGCATGTAATTTTAGAGCACCCTGCCCCTAATTGATTTATTTATATCTATCAAGACTACGATAATATTATACAATCTTTTATGGACACAGAAATTAACTAAAATTAGACATGACAACCTTGTACATACCATTTTTGTGCATTTAGTTGCCTTCATGTCTGCAATTGTTATTACTCTGGAAAGAAAAGAACAAGAAGAGGATCAAAGGTAAATTTTAATAGAATAGACATAGTTCCATTCAAATAAAATTGTATCACCTTTGTATATAGTGGAGTGACCTCTGTAATTGTCACTCTAGTGCTATATAAACTATTCAAATACCATACCAACCACTGTGACCAAACTAAACTAAAAATAGATTTTAATACACCAATTATAAACTCTCTTGTCATCACAATATGATGCAGGCTACTAGAAAGCTGTTGGTACATGTTGTGTTAACAGCTAATAGTAGTACAAAACACTTATTGATGTTTTGTCCTCAGGCTACACTCTTGGAACCAGAAGAGAGTAAATTTTCAGCAGCAATATCACTTGAGCAGTTTTCTGTGTATGATTTACCAGACTCTGATGGTAAGGATTTTTGTAAATGCATTGTATATAGATCACATGATGCTAAAATTCACCTACACCTTATGCACATGCACACTGGCACAAGGGCATAAACCACCAAAGGGAATCAGACCATTAGAGATCTTTAGTGGATGCAAAGCCTTTTCTCAAATCCAACAAACCCTTTCCTATAATTTTTCTTAAGCTATTTCCCAGCTGTGTTAATATTTCAACAATGTACTACTGCAATTGGTCTGTATGTACAACATGTGTAACAGAGATGTGGCAGTTGGTTCAGAGAGACTGCCATGATGCTCGACCAGTTCATTACCTGTTCAGAAAGTGAGACGACAAAAGTACATTGACACATATTTATGCATTCCAATCATGTTTAGTGAAGAAACCGAAAAGAATGAAATTCTTCAAATCATCAGAGAGAAAAGTACCTACCATGGAGTCACTCAGCTATGATCCCATCAATAATGTATATATCACAAAATAACATATATATGTATATATTTTTATGTTATCATTATATTATGCAATAGCCACATAGTGAAATGCATGGATGTTTTTACTCTTGGATTACAGGGTTGTTTTTACAGCAAAATGGGTCAGTCAGTAGGCAAAAAGAAGAAAAACTCCCTGAATCTATGTGCATACACGCTGAGCACAAGCCACATGGTTTGTTTCACTCAAGGTCATACATACTTGAAAGTTACTGCTCATGATGTGCCTACAAGATAGGGTCGGTTGGGTCCAAGTAATAACTTTTCAAATAGGTATGGCCTTATGAACACAAAGAGTTCTTTTAATACCTTTTGTTGCAACCACAATGGTCAGAAAAAAATCCCATGTACTATTGATGAATCATACTTGACATACTATTCTGCCTAAAAGGGAAATGACTTACAAAAGGCGGTAACTCAAGCGTGTGAGATTTCAAAGAAAGTTGATGGGTTAAAAGATAACTTGAAGGTTACAGAAACTTTGATAAAAGAAGTGAATAATGTTATGGCACTTTTTCATGACTTGAATGTTGGAATTGGCAGCTTCGGAGAGTGTCTGTTAATGTGACCATTCCCTTTAGCAACAATCACTGCAGACCTGCTAGTATCTACACACATTTTGAGTGTACCTGTAATTCTGATGGTGTTTATATTTGAAAAAGCTGCACTTAATACAGTGTTCAGACAGAATGATGCTTTACACTTATCATCACATTTAAAGTCAAAATTTACAACTGTTACATCATAGTATGAGCTTAGCAGTAGCTTGTTTCCAACAAAACAGGTGGAGCAGATTGGTATATTTAAACAAACTTCCTTGAAAGAGTTGTCTTTGTTGTAAGAAGCCAAAACACACACCTTACCATCTTTCCCAACGAATATTAACAAATTCACAAGTTCCTCACAAAGTCTGACTACAAAAATGTCCACAATTGCTTGGCCAAGAGATAATAGCAAACGTGACTTCAATTCACTAGTACAAGAACTGGTATCATGCATAGGTACAGGTACATAGAAGATTTGTCCAGCTGAAGTGCCATACAGCAGTAAAGGGAACTTACACAATACTACATCTGGACCAAAGAAAGATACTAAAAGATGATTATCAACCAAGGTACTTACTGAGCCAGCCACACAACAACTTGAATAAATAACTAACATTGAAGAACAATTAAATTCACTTGTTATAGTAAAGTTATGAAAATACGTACTCTGATGATGAAGAAGCATTGTAACCATTAATGCAAGTAGCACTTTTGCTCTTGGGTAAGAATTTTGATTGTAAACTTAACAGTGGAATGTTTCCACCCACTAACAATGCATTAGGAGTATACAGGCTACAGTTAAACCATGTTATCACTGTGTAGTGAGGCTCAACATTGATAGACTGAGGTGTGTTCCGATCTGACTCAGTATCAGGTGATCCTAGCAAGGATTCAAAATGTCTTCTTGTGGTCCACCAATATCATCACCCTTTTGGGACCTACATGTAGTAAACATAAATAAGCAGTATATATGGCTGTACATAACACTTACAGTGAAACCTCAACCATTAGGTGGACCCAGGAGCTTGGATAAAACAGCATTCAGGTGGAGTAGGGAAAAAAAATTAAAATGTTTATCGAATGAAGAATCCTTTTGTGGGTGTGCACACTAGAGAGAAATGATGTGCAAGACTTGAAAGTTTGCAAGCAAGATTCTTGCACGGAAAGTGTCACTTTTCTTGAAAGATCTTGCAAGTCACTATGCAGTCTTCCAAGAATCTTGCATTTCATTTCTCCCAGGGTAGATTTGACCAATAAAATAATCTACTATTTTAATAGTGGAAAGTTAAAGATGTTGTGAGAGCTATTTTAAACACAGCCTTTTGTAACAGCTTTCTGCTTTAAAAGGCCAGGTAATCATCTGTGCTGTACCACACTGTACTTTGGCTTAAGGTGCTGAAGACTGACAGATAATGAGTAGTGCTTACAGAAATCTATAACTACCCTATATTATTCTAAGAAAACAGTGTACAACATCTATCACATCTATCAGAAATATTATTCTATAAATCCTCATTGTATTCTTGTAGAGGAGCTTCAGCATAGAAAATAACTCTGTGCCTATTGTGCTAACATTATGCTTGCCACTTTTAGGTAAACAAACCAATAGAATAATAAACTGGCACAAACGATAGCCATTTTGTTCTTGCACATAATCATATAGTATAGCAGCGTAGCCCCCAAAATTGGCAATATTGTGCACTTTTCATAAAGCCATGAAATTTTCCACATAAATAGTAGTCCTCAATACATGTATTTTTTAGATATAGTGCCATTGCTGATTTTACCTTTGGTGCATGACCTTTATGGTCATTTTTGTGCAGAAAATTGATCATTTTTGTCTTTAACTCCCTGAGGCAGTAATTAACTTGTTAAAACATGGTACCAAACAAAAGATCTTGCTAAAGAAACAACTTGGTTTTTATTTGAAGTCAATAGGTGATTTCATTACAAAGTTATGATCATTTTTATTAGCTGCAAAATTCGATATATTTATCTGCCTTCAAGGTGTGAATTATCTGTGGGCAGATAATTATGCATAAAATTATCTAATTTTGCAGCTAATAAAAATGATTATAACTTTGTAATGAAATCACCTATTGACTTCAAATAAAAACCAAGTTGTTTCTTTCAGCAAGACCTTTTGTTTGGTCCATGTTTTTAACAAGTTAATTATTGCCTCAGGGAGTTAAAGATAAAAATGATCAATTTTCTGTACAAAAATGGCTGTAAAGGTCACCAAAGGTCAAATCAGCGATGGCACTATATCTAAAATTGCATGTATTTAATACGTGGAAAGTTTCATGGTTCTTTGAAAAAGTGCACGATTGTTTGGTTGTGCCGTTATACTAATAATTGGTACGATACTAATAATAACAGTAGTAATAGCCCAATACATATAACAATACTACAATTAGTGCAGCAGTATAGTTTTCATATATTGTGAGCCTTAGATTCTAGCCTTACGGTAGTCCCTAGTACTGTGACACCATACTGGGTAACCAATTAACTGGCCAGTTGTTCCAGTTTTTTTTTGTTTTTTTTGTTGCATAACTGGATTACTGATTTCTAAGATATTTGCTCAAAATGTATGTTTTGGGTACTTTTCTCATTGTTAACATTGATAAGGATTCTGCTATTGGTATGATCACTTGGTGCCTATTACTTTGGCCACCGTAAGGACGATCTGACAAACTGTATTACAAATTTTAAGGCTACATAATTTACATGCTAGGTACAGCATAAAAATTGCAGGAAATTAAATTTTGTTAACTGGATAACAGACAGTTTGTGAGATTCTGTCCAGTTTCACAGCTCTAGTAGTCCCTCACACTTTTTATATAGGTGTGTGAAGTGTATGTTCTATTAGAGTAGTTAAGTGAAACATTCTAGGACACAAGTGTCCAAGGAGGATGGTGTGGTTACACTGTTATTAATTCCCCTTATAGGTCTGCTAGATAGCTAGTGCAATAGGTTAATGAAGGCCAGTAGACAATGAGTGGTACCACAGGTAACCAAGGTATCACCATAATATTACACTAACTTGATTTTAGTCAACACTTGATCCAGTGATAAAGATTGACAAAACTCTTCCATCCACTAAGCAAATTATCATGGTGGTTGATGAAGTACTGCAGCACAACACAGTGGCCGGAAACAACAAAGTGGCCTAACAAAATAATAACATCATGAGGTTAACATTGTGTGACCGACCGATAACCCTGGCAATGGTCACTCTGTGCCTCCTTCTATCACAAAATGGTGCTTTTCACATGATCTATAATCAAATAATTAAAATTTAGTGTGGCTGCCTAAAAATTGATGTGAGCGGTGATGGGAAACAAGAAATTAATAAAAATAGCCTTATAGTAAACATGGGAATTTGGAAAGGCTATAAGGCCCCTTTTCACAGATCCAGTCACATATTTCTTGATTCTCGTCACCCAGTGGATCAAAAACTGATGCAGTGATTATTTTGATTATTAACTATAGAGTTGATGCTGCAGTTATGAAGAGCAGAGACATGAAAATTAAAATTCATGCTGTTCCAAAGGGAAATAGTTTCAGACTTCAAATTTAAGGTGCACATAGTGTACCTATCCTGATATCTATGTGTGGTATTTAATCTCAAAAAATAAAGTCTCTTCTGAGCAAAATAATACACAGTATATAGAGCATGGCATGGTCAATGACCCAATAATGGGATCTTGGATGGGTTATTGGGACACACACAATCCTTTGTAAACGCAAAAAAATCACCCAAAGCATTGAAACTTGAGATGTAGCTATAGTCACTGTAACTGCTCTATCTGGTAGTGTTATATATTTTTAAAAATTAAGACACGCGCAATCCACCAATTTTGGACACTTGCAATAATTATTAGACACCATACACTGAATGTATATAATTTATTGTTGCAAATAAGGGAGAAAATGATTTCTTACAATATTTTCATCTCACTGATGATATTAAAAGTTATAAAATACTCAAGCTACGCCTTTTTAATATGTAATCTTTGCTGCCAACAGAGGTTTGTGAGGTTAATTCCAACTAGTCAAATATTTAAAATCAATACATAACCTTGTATAAAGTTCCTAATACACTGTAGCTATGCACTGTTCCTATTTATTGTGAATATTCAATTGTGCTGCTAAATTAGACAGTCTGGTACTCTGAGAGAAAAACGATCATTAGGATGTTTAAAACAAACAATTACAATGCCTTGGACACATGTGACTATACTTGCAAAATGTACAGTACAACATAACAAGGAAAGGTATAAAAATAACCAGAACATGGCATACAGATGAACACATAACATTAAATGACATTGAAGCTTGGCATAAATGGCAGGCCAGTCAGGAGAGTTGACACATTGTCCCAGGGGAAGGCGATCACTACACATCACATGAGCCTTTTTAATCAGTGTGCTGTATAAAGCCTATATACTAGTTAAAATTACAGAGGAGGTTTCTAGAACCCCCTGTTCAAGGTCTGATGTCAACCCACGTTTAATGTCTACTACATATAGAGGAGCTTATCAATATATACAGAATCACAGTACATAAGGCCTTCATTATAAAATTCCTTGTTTCTGATCACCACCCACATCAATATTTAGGTACCTACAATTATTTGAATATAGATGACATGAATACACTATTTTTCATGCCTACCACAAAGTAACCAAGTATTAACGTAATTACATCAGCCACTGATTAGCTGTGCATACAAACATAGCGGAAGGGTTGTGGAAGTCCCTCCACTTTTGTTCAACAGGGTATATCCTGGCAGCTTTCAAGGTTGAGATACTCTAATAGAGCAGTCAGAAACTGAAATAACAAGACCAAAATGTAGAGTAGGTGTTGGTATTATGAGATGGCAGGTATCATGGGACACCTCACTGTATTGTCATTCTTGTCATTAACACTTGTTTATGTAGTGAGCGTGCAGCGAAAATATGGGATATAATACATTCTCCAGTATTGCAGCACACAAATATTTAAAGCGAAGATGGGCCTAGCTGAAAAATGAGACACATTTAAAGCTGCACATATGTACTGCTATATGCACATTAGCTAGTTTTTATTTTATTTTATGAACACGATGGCAACCTGTAAATGTGAGAAATGCCACTAGTTAATTAAATTCTATCTAGATACTCTAATAGAGCAGTCAGATGTATTAGCAGTCAAACTACTCTAATAGAACAGTCATAACGGTGTACAGTTTTTACATAGGAAGACCAACTAAGACATCAATGCAAAGACAAATATAATGTTCAGTAGTAGACCCACCATAATGTCCTATCATGTGCAGGCTTAATCGGTCATGGTAGGACAAGGTAAGACATTTCAATCAATTTGTGTCAGAATGTACTAGTTAAATCAATGTCCTAAACACTTGTATCAATTACACACAGTATTGCTGGTTACTGTTGTGAGCTAACAACTGTTGCTTATTGAATGGGAGTAGGCCTAGTACATTCATGGCCACCCCATTTGGGTTGTAAGAAAGTAGTGTCTCAAAGAAACCAAGTGATAGTTATGATTAGTAGTACAAGCCATAAACCAAACAGATAAATTGTATTCCTTAGGCTCCATCCCTTTTCTTTTGATAGCTAGGACATTAAGTCTGAGAAAACTAATTTATTTATGGTCATACATGCAGATCATTTGGACAGCAAATGTCCAGTGACTGACCATTCATTATATTGTCTCTGAAATGATTTATCTATGGTGGAGTTTTTATTTTAATTGGAGAAATTGAATATTTGGCCATTTGGATTACTACATTTCCTGGTCAGTAAAATTAGTTGATCAGCATTTGAGGCCTTAGACTAAAGGGAATCAAACGTATATATAAAACAGTTTATCACTCACGAAATCACGAAGCATTTTAATGTACATAGCTGGCCAGCAGCTGGGGGCTGCCTTCAGACCCCACTTACTATGTACCAAACTTGGTAACCATCTTGGAAAACTCCTGGGTATACCCGTGCATTGCACTATAGCGGGCATGCAATTATAGAGCACCCTGCTGCTAATTGATTTATCTCTATCTATCAAGACTACAATAATATTATACAATCTTTTATGGACACAGTTTATAATCTAACATTAGACATGACAACCTTGTACATACCATTTTGTATATTGTATATACCTGTATTAAATATTAATTTTTAGTACAATACGATAGTATTGGATCATGAAGGTTTTGGGCTTTTATTAGGCTTGAGCCAATTGTGCTTTGAAAATAGCCTATTATGCTTTTGAGCAGTGCTCAAAAATCCAGCCTATTATGCTCAAAATTATGCTCTCAAAATCAAGATTGTGCTTGAGAGCTGACTGTTTTATTAGAGTATATCTGCATTTCCTGACTGCTGTATTAGAGTAAGTAACTGTTCTATTAGAGTATCTCGATATTATTACCATAAAGTGTGAATAATCAGTCAAGAAATAGTAAAACTAATAGCATTGCAAGGTTTTGATATGAAATGCAGTAATAATGTGCAGTGTGTTCATGCTGTGCAGTATTTTTGGCACGAATTGCGCGTTTTAATTAAAATTTTTGAATATCGTCCTATTATGCTGGCATAATGCTTGATGCTTTTGCCAGCCTATTATGCTCAAAATTATGCCAGCATAATTAGCGCAAGCCTAGCTTTTATAGCCAAAATTATCACCCTAAAACCAGCCTCACAATACTTCCATGGTTCCTGGGCAGTATTAAGCTTGTTTCAGTTATGCTGTCAATTATGCTGGCAGAATTTTTGGGCATAAAATTAGAGGGAATGAAAAGTATTGAGCAAAAATGCTGGCATACTGGAACATAATTAGCAGCATAATGAGGACATTTCTGCCACAATAAGAATAATTTGCACAATAACAGTCACAAAGTTAAGGGCTAATCTATTTTGGATGGTGAAATGATTCATGACAATGAGTAGAAAGATGCACTAGAGTCTTACTGCAAGTTGTGCCACCTATTTTCACTTTTAACACATTAGGTACTAGAGGACACAGTTTGAAGCTTTATCATTTACCAACAAGAGTTAACTCCTATGCCAACTCCTTCTTTTCTGATGCCATCAAACTCTGGAATAACCTTCCCCCATCAATTGTGAACACTGACAGTATTGAGAACTTTAAATCCACAATTTATCAACACTATCTATGTAATTAACTTTTATCACTGCTTTTATACTATATTGGTTCTGCAGTGTATCTAATAATAATAATAATAATAATAAATTTATGTTTGGTGGAATAAATGCTTTTTATTGTGGGTTTGAGTTTTATAGAATGCATGCAGTCATGCATGTGTCAACTAGTGCCAAGGCCAGGGGCGGATCCAGGAGCTGCTGGCAAGGGGAGGGGCACAAACAGGGTAAGTTGTAGGTGGTTGGGGAGAGCCCTATTCTCTAGTTCAGTGCTGCATTTTTGAAGCAGTAAATAATCACCTCTTAGTAGTGTCTCACTGCTGATTTTGGCTTTTTCAGATGGTTGTGAAGTCTTTAAAAGCTGCTTAAAAAGCTCCGAATGTCTCAAACAACAGCAACACGATAATTATTTTAGAGGCGCTTAGTACGCACGAAGGTGCTGGATGACTATTTTACAGCTAGTTTGACTTTGGTTTGCTTTGGTTTCAGGTGAATTTGTAATAAATTCTAGTAAAATGTGTATATTTTCATGAGTTGATAAACTGATCTTGGCCTGACAAAGTTTAGTAGCTATTTTAATCAGAAGCATGGGTGGCTCCTCCACAAGGGTGGGGGCATTTGCCCCAAATGCCCCATCCTGGATCCGCCATTGAAGGCAGTTTCATCTAATGCGTCTCATTGTCTAATTTTGAATAAAATGTGATTCAATGATTATAATTATTGGAAGATAATACAATGAGTCTGTGATGATAAATAAAGTTAGTGTTGAATGAGATAGCTGATGAATCTGACTAATAAAAATTATGTTCTTTGCATGGGGTGCTGCAAATGCAAGTTACATATATTACCAAGCAGTTGATATCCTAGCTCATTGCTACAACTCAGTAGATGAATCCAAATTATTCACAAAACATGCATAATATTTTATATACATTATTATTATTTGCATACAAAACAATATAATTTATACAGGAATGCTCTTGCTATCCACTATTGTAAACCCTTCATATTGATTAAAAAATGATCCAAAGTAGAAGGAGCTCCACAATCGTCACAAAAAGCAGGAACATTCAGCAAAGACAAAAAGCAGGAAAGTCTTCGCTGAATGTTCCTGCTTTTTGCGATGATTGTGGAGCTCCTTCTACTTTGGATCATTTTTTAATCAATATGAAGAGTGGATTGATTGTGCAGCGGCATAATGAGATAAGGGATGCTATTGGAGACTTAGTAGCAATGGTATGCGGTCAGGTTAGTAGTGCCTTCTTGTGCAAAAACCGATGAGAAATATTCAGCTAGAACATTTTCTTTAAACAAAGAGTCGGTGTAAGTTGTTCCTTGGTGTTCAAGTGTACTAATACCAGTGCCATCTGTACTAATACCAGTGCCATCTTGTTTTTAATTTTTAACAAAAGACCAAAGCTTCTTTGTATATAACATTATTATTTTCACCAATAAAGCTTGATACATAATTGTTAAATGCTGAACGACATTCCCGTTGAGAGAGTCTTTTGAGGTCTTGATAAATAGCCCCAGTCACTTAGACTGTTGGTTAAACAAGCACGTTTGTATGTTCGTTGCTTCGCTTCTTGCGAGTTAGTTGTTTGATTTGTCTGGTTACCCAAGGTTGTTTTTGTTTGGTTGTGCTATGGTGTACATAGTATGGCGATACGCACATCGAGCGCGAAGAGATTACATGTGATAGCCGCATCATGCATAAGACTGCCACATGTATGCAAGTATAATTCGGTTGTCACCATGGAGCCCCGCCGGATTTAGTTATGATGATTTTATGTGATCAATTAATTCACGTGCCGACACATGGATATACCTTACAAGATCACCAAGGGCAGAGTTTAAATATATACATATAACTGATGTTGCAGTAAATTATAGACAGTTAACTATAGCTAGGTAGCTAGCTATCCGTATCGATTATATCTACACGGATATCTTATTAACTAACGTATCTCGCCGAAATGCAGAGTTTATCTCTGCTGGTGTTTGTTCTGCTGGTATTTGCAGTGAAGGATTCTTACCAACTCAGTTCACGAGTCGTCGAACAAAGAGGGTAAAATAGTTATGTATTATGCACATGTATATGTTGCATACTGATAATAAGTAGCTAAGTATGTATACTATTATAGCTATAATGTGGCTACTAGTTGGTCTATTTTTTTTGTATATACGTAGTTAAATCTTTTGTATAATCTGTGCAGTTTTATATTGTAGTCTAGCGAATTATTATTAGGAAATAATTTTGTAAAATTAAGGATTTACAAGCCCCTTGAGCCTCCTTACCTGTACAACTAATACTGATGCTATAATGCCATGCACATGCACTAGCTCCGCCAGGAATCCTAGCAGGGTAATTACGGGGCCTGCATTATACATGCCATTGGGTTAATTTTTTCGAAGTTGCTATTGTTCCGGCAGCCGGAAATATTTTGTCAGTGCTATTGTTCCGGTAGTCCACTAGATTTCTCACTATCAAGCACACTAGTTGTATGCTATGCCCCGAGTATTCGACTTTAGGGCACACGTCTAGTAGGTTGCCCCGAGCATTCAACTTTAGGGAATGCGTCTAGTAGGTTGCCCCGAGCATTCAACTTTAGGGGATGCGATAAGTAGCTCTAGTGTTAGGGTTAGGGTGGGGTTCAGCTTTAGTTTCTTCTTCACCTTCAATATAGTACTATATAGAAGTTACTCCACTCGGAGACATATAACGTAGAAACTAAGGGAGTTGGGTAGCTGGGAACCACGTAGCACAATGGGTAGGACTCTGGGCTCAAGCACTGGAGGTCCTGGGTTCGATTCCCGCTCAAGGTATTTTGTGTTTGTCTTCTTTTTTCGTTTGAGGACCTTTTTTGTCTAAGTTATATTTTTATTCACGTGACTGCCGGAACAATAGCAACAGCCAATTTTTTTCTTTTCCAGTTTTATCCTATTGGCTTACACTTATCAGCTGTATATATAGCCTATATAAATGAGTGTAGCTATAGCTATCTCAGCATGCATGGTGTGCATAAAAGCAATGGCTGAAATGGCAGTCAAGGAAGAATAGAATTTTACATTTATAAGACAGGTGTAGTTGGAGAATTCAGGCAAGTGGTAGCTACACATAGCTCTGCTAGATAGTAGAGTCTACAGTACCCATGCATGGTTGTATGCTTAGATGTATTTGAGGAATTAGCCTATGTAGCACAGAAATGGTATTAAACTGCATCTAGAAGAGAGTCACGTAAATAGCTGAACAATATAGCTAATTTCTCTGTATTTAATGTGTCATAGCTAATATTTACAATGAAAATTGAATGAAATCTCCAGGTTGTGTTTGACATTGGTTGCTAGGTAAATTTGCATGGTGAATTTGTTTTCCATGCCAATACACTCAACTCATCAAAGTATGTATAGGGGTGACCATATCTCTGAAATCTGAGAATGTATTCACACATACTTGATAAAGTTAACTTAAGGTAGCACATATGTTGTGTAGCTAGCTATATGCTGTACCAAAATAACTACACTGCACTAGAACATTAATGATTTACTGAGACAAGTTGGTGACCAATCAGTGGGAGATCAATTTGTGTATTGCTAACTGGTTAAAGTATGAATAGATGAAAGATACACAACAGTTATGGTAAACAAGTGAATACAATTAAAAGATTAGGTGCAAGTTATTGACAAATTTGGGCATTCTTAACTGCTGGAACATGACCAACAAGAACTCATAATAATATAAACTCTTGGTTTTACTTTAAATTGGCTGTCACACATACTTGATAGGATGGTTTAAAGTTAACTTAAGGTAGCACATATGTTGTGTAGCTAGCTATATGCTGTACACTAGAACATTAATGATTTACTGAGACAAGTTGGTGACCAATCAGTGGGAGATCAATTTGTGTATTGCTAACTGGTTAATGTATGAATAGATGAAAGATACACAACAGTTACGGTAAACAAGTGAATACAATTAAAAGATTAGGTGCAAGTTATTGACAAATTTGGGCATTCTTAACTGCTGGAACATGACCAAGAAGAACTCATAATAATATAAACTCTTGGTTTTACTTTAAATTGGCTGTCACACATACTTGATAGGATGGTTTAAAGTTAACTTAAGGTAGCACATATGTTGTGTAGCTAGCTATATGCTGTACACTAGAACATTAATGATTTACTGAGACAAGTTGGTGACCAATCAGTGGGAGATCAATTTGTGTATTGCTAACTGGTTAATGTATGAATAGATGAAAGATACACAATAGTTATGGTAAACAAGTGAATACAATTAAAAGATTAGGTGCAAGTTATTGACAAATTTGGGCATTCTTAACTGCTGGACCATGACCAAGAAGAGCTCACTCTTGGTTTTACTTTAAATTGGCTGTCAATAAATTACACATGTGAACCCCAAAGCAATTAATTAATTTGACAGCTCTACACCTAAATTCATAAATCATTTAATAACTAAATACTACAATTGCATAAGTAAGGCTTCTATGTGATGCCATGTTTTCCAATGGCACTATGCAATGTAATAGTCTTCTTTCTTGTACACATGCCACTCAGACCAGGCATCATACCATAGGCGGCGGAAAGGGGGGGGCTAGGGGGCTAAAGCCCCCCTTCGGTCTGCTGAGGGGGGGCTTAGCCCCCCCTCAGAATGATATCACACCGAAATTATCTTTCTTGAAGACCGTGATAAAGATCAAGATACTCTAATAGAGCAGTCACTCTAATAAAGTAGTCAGTGCGTAGCGAGCTATGTAAGGATTTTTATGTAGTTTATAAGCTAGAAATGGTAGCTGGTGAGGTGGAAAACTCTTGTCAGTTGGTTGTGACCTTTTTTTTTTTTTTTTTTTTTTTTTTTGGTCTCACCTTACCAAACTATAGAAATAAGTCTGGATCAGCCCAGCGGAGCCCCCCCTCATATCAACTACTTCCTCCGCCGCTGCATCATACCATGCACTTTTGACTGTATAGCAACCTGCACTTACACAGAACTATATAGACAGATAAAATGGCATCATGAGGCAAATCTGATCTACTGTATACAGAACAATACTTTCTTACAGAAAATAAAAGAATTGATCGAGATAATTATTATCATGCTTTAAAATTTATTTGTGGAATGTGTGAGATGATGTGCTAACAGACAGCATCAATAACAATATTTCATGAATTGATGATGTGGTTAATGTATTTACATCAACATTATTATTGACAATAGTGCATAGTCACAGGGTAATATTTTCTGGCAGTGATTACTGAGTGAGGCAAATAATTGTGAAGCATTGAAGTTCCTGTATATATTTTTAGTTATCTGCCTGTCTGCAACAGAAGTAGAAGATAGGTGTATATAGCTGCATTGGTGATGTAATGTGCAAATGATATTAAAGTTATTGTGCAAATGACTATGTTGGAGCCATGATTACTAAATAACTTAGAACAGCCTTGCAAGTGTGATATTATTTGTTTATGATTTGTGGTGCCACAACACTAAACCTCAGACTTTTAGGTTTCAACACCAGTCTACGTGTGCTTGTCAGTTATGAAATGCGAAATGTATTTATAACCTTGTTTACCAGTTTTACTTTGACCTGTAGGATAGAAAAAGCATTATGCAGTTTTAATAGTGCCTCCCTGGTGTCTCTATCAAATCTTGAAGGTCCACAAATGAAGTTGTTTAGAGAACGGTGTCACTGTGTGGCTGGCCAGAGCGTGCTCCATAAAGAAGTAACCACATGATGACAGCTGGTATCTCCAGCCATATGGTATCTCTTTGCTTTGTTCTGGGTGTTACTATTCAGTGGACTGGACTACTGTACTGGCATATTTTTGTTTTTTTTTGCACATTCTATGTTTGGATTTACAAAGCCGTGCTAGAGTACCCTTGAGGCCCCTGCAACCCTCTTCTAAATGCTGAAGACGAACAGTCGAATATGCAAAAACTGTCTCTTAATAATTCGCTTTTGTTCAATTTCATTATGCCACTATACAGCACTTACCGTATAGCCTAAATATTATTTCGAGGGGCAAATTATTCGAGGGTGAGTAATGTTGCTAAAATAATTTTTCCGTGGATTTGCAAACGTTCCCAAAATGTATTAAACTATGTGGAGGACTAAATATTTCAAGAATAAATATTTAGCTCATCACCCCCAAAACTGCAAAATCAGCAAAAAATTTCCCCATCAAAATATTTTGGCTATACGGCATTCCTATTACCCTGGTGTATAGCAATGCTACAGGTGGTGACAGCAATAGTTAACCAGCAATCAACTTGCCAGTAGATAATGTCCTTCAAGATATCCTTAGAGCAAACTTTAGCAAGCTAGTCTTGCCAGTGTGTCCAGTGCAGGGGGTTACCAATAGAGATTTTTCAGCATGGGCACTTATAATCTTTAATTTATAAGCCTATGTATTGAAACAGAAGTCTGGCAGTGAGACTAGCTTGTTCTTCAAACTTGCTCTAAAGATATCTAGAAGGATCAAGACACACGTTAGTGTGTCGTGCGGCCCAAGAAGTCGGGGCGTAACACCCGTGAGTATATTGACAAGAAGAAAGAAAAAGCAATTTGCGCACCTCCGTAGCTCTGTGCTGCCTTGATGAAACAAGACGATTTTTGCTGTGGACACTCCCTCCACCTTCAGCACTCCACATTCCAAATTTGAGCGAAATCGCTTCAAGCGTTCCCGAGATATGCGACTTCAAACATTGGCTTAGTTTCTTCGTTTTTTTTTCTTATTTTTCTTCCTCTTTTCGCACACTTACAAAAACTGCTATAAAACGCGAACGCTATATCCGATTGCCTTGAAATTTGGCACACTGAAGGGGGCATAAAGGCGCATCTCTGTACCAACTTTGGCTAGGATACGATAAACAGGAAAAGAGTTATGATCGATTATTCACGAAAAATAACACCAATATGTTGTCACGCCTACAGGGTAAACCGCGTATGGGAAGAAGCTGAAAATCGGTGGGTGAATAGGTTAACTATTGAACCTCAAACCTTTTGTGGTTTGAAAGAAATCGAGCTAAAAACCAGAAAGATACAACGAAAAAACCAACAGTGTGTAACAATTACGCAATCGAGATTAGCTAATAAACGACTACTTGCCACGCCTACCAGATAAACCGCTAGGGCGAATGCTTTGAAAATCGCTGTATAGAAGGAGTAATCATCTTAGAAAGGCTCTTCAATGGTGTAGAAGAATCAGACTTAAAGCCACGGAGTTATAACACGAAATCCAACTTGGTGTAGCAAGTGCGAGATCGAGATACTCTAATAGAGCAGTCACCCTGAAGAGAATTCAAGAGATCAGCTAGAAACAAGTAACCTGTATAGAGATCAGCTAGAAACAAGTCACCCTGTAGAGAGATCAGCTACAAACAATTCACCCTGTAGAGAGATCAGCTAGAAAAATTTACCTTGTAGGGAGTTCATGCAACTATGGAAAGGGATAGTTCATGATCAGCTAGAAGAAATCACCTTGTAGAGTTCAGTTACAAAGAAACTACCATGTAGAGAGTTTAGCTGCAAACAAATCACCTGTAGAGAGTTCAACTACAAACAAACCGCCCTGTAGAGAGATCAATAGAAGAAGTTACCTTGTAGAGAGTTCAGCTACAAAGAAACCATCATGTAGAGAGTTTAGCTGCAAACAAATCACCTGTAGAGAGTTCAGCTACAAACAAATCTCCCTGTAGAGAGATCAGCCAGAAGTTTCCTTGTAGAGAGTTCAGCTACAAACAAATCACCCTGTAGAGAGATCAGCTAGAAGAAGTCAGAGTTCAGTTACAAAGAAACCATCATGTAGAAAGTTCAGCTACAAACTAGTGACCTTGTAGAGACATCAGCTAAAAGAAGTTACCTTATAAAGAGTTCAGCTACAGAGAAACTATCATGTAGAGAGTTCAGCTGCAAACAAATCACATGTAGAGAGTTCAGCTACAAGCAAATCACCCTGTAGAGAGATCAGCTAGACAACGTTTCCTTGTAGAGAGTTCAGCTACAAACAAATCACCCTGTAGAAAGATCAGCTAGAAGAAATTACCTTGTAGAGAGTTCAGCTACAAAGAAACCATCATGTAGAGAGTTCAGCTGCAAACGAAACACCTGTAGAGAGTTCAGCTACAAACAAATCTCTCTGTAGAGAGATTAGCTAGAAGCAGTTTCCTTGTAGAGAGTTCAGCTACAAACAAATCACCCTCTAGAAAGATCAGCTAGAAGAAGTCACCTTGTAGAGAGTTTAGTTAGCTACAAAGAAACCACCACATAGAGAGTTCAGCTACAAACTAGTGACCTTGTAGAGACATCAGTTACCTTGTAGAGAGTTCTGCTACAAAGAAACCATCATGTAGAGAGTTCAGCTGCAAACAAATCACCTGTAGAGAGTTCAGCTACAAACAAGTCTCCCTGTAGAGAGATCAGCTAGAAGAAGTTTCATTGTAGAGAGTTCAGCTACAAACAAATCTCCCCGTAGAGAGACCAGCTAGAAGAAGTTACCTTGTAGAGAGTTCAGCTACAAAGAAACCATCATGTAGAGAGTTCAGCTGCAAACAAATCACCTGTAGAGAGTTCAGCTACAAGGAAACCATCATGTAGAGAGTTCAGCTGCAAACAAATCACCTGTAGAGAGTTCAGCTACAAAGAAACCATCATGTAGAGAGTTCAGCTGCAAACAAAACACCTGTAGAGAGTTCAGCTACAAACAAATCTCCCTGTAGAGAGATCAGCTAGAAGAAGTTTCCTTGTATATAGAGAGTTCAGCTACAAACAAATCACCCTGTAGAAAGATCAGCTAGAAGAAGTTACCTTGTGGAGAGTTCAGTTACAAAGAAATCATTATGTAGAGAGTTCAGCTGCAAACAAATCACCTGTAGAGAGTTCCGCTACAAACAAATCTCCCTGTAGAAAGACCAGCTAGAAGAAGTTACCTTGTAGAGAGTTCAGCTACACAGAAACCATCATGTAGAGAGTTCAGCTGCAAACAAATCACCTGTAGAGTTCAGCTACAAAGAAACCATCATGTAGAAAGTTCAGCTGCAAACAAAACACCTGTAGAGAGTTCAGCTACAAACAAATCACCCTGTAGTAAGATCAGCTAGAAGGAGTCACCTTGTAGAGAGTTCAGTTACAAAGAAACCATCATGTAGAGAGTTCAGCTACAAACTAGTGACCTTGTAGAGACATCAGCTAAAATAAATTATCT
The DNA here is from genome assembly GCF_963678975.1 of Dysidea avara. Classification (NCBI taxonomy): domain Eukaryota; kingdom Metazoa; phylum Porifera; class Demospongiae; order Dictyoceratida; family Dysideidae; genus Dysidea; species Dysidea avara. The sequence continues at coordinate 20,145,089 of NC_089277.1, read as the reverse complement.
TGTACAGAGTTCAGCTACAAAGGACCATCATGTAGAGAGTTACTTCGAGATACATGATCATGATAAGTGAGTGTGGCTCACTAAAAACTAGATTGTAGCAGGACTAGGTTAAAACACTTCAATGTGAACTAATTGATCCATTGCACACATGATCCAATCCAGGTCAGACTCAGATATTTGCTTACGCGTCAGATGATCTAACCCTTTGAAAGGCATCAGTGAACAGCTCTGAGCACTAATTCTACAAGGCAGAGATTTCAGCACAAGAAACATTCAGGACACAAATTCATCCTTCTGTCAGCCTACAACATGTGGAACAGTGCAGTGCCAATTTATCAGTAAATTTAATAAAAATTAAATAGTGTGTATTTTGCCAAATTAAAATTTTGCCAACTGCAAATTGTCTAAATATTATTTTGTTGTTACACAGAATTTACACATGCTTTGAGGTTATGCTATGATGTTATCACTTGTCAGCAGAAGTCTACCAAGTGAGTGGGCAAAAGACAATACCAGTTAATAACCAGTTTTTCCATACCGGTTCACAACACTATACAGATAACAAGTGTCAACCCTGTGACTAAAATTTGCTTCTTGTAGGTTCACTTTTCCATTGCTTCTGACTTAGTCTTTGCAAGGGTAACCAATGTGTTAATTGTGTTAATAAGTATCTAATCTATTCATGTTAAGACATTCATTAGGAACCCTATATCATTACCTATGTTTAACCACAGTATATTAAGTTCATGCCAGTTGTTGTGTACCACTAGCTACGTACTTGACTTACTGTGATCACATAACTGCACAAGTATGCATGTCTATATGATAAATCTGAAGTCATACTATTGCTGACCACAGCATGCTGTACACTGCCTATAGTTGGATATATCAGAGCTATATAGTACTTAGTACATTCAATAGTAAAGAAACAATACACTGGTGTTTGCTAACTCTGATAATATTAACTGACTACTTAACAGCTACTGTACATGACTGACTTTGATATACATGTTTAGTACTGTGTATTATCAAACACCACCAGCACATCTTATTATCATGTTAGCTATCCATAAATGGATTTATAAAAAGTAGTGTAAAAGTAATTTTAAAATTAAAACATGGGAATACAGATCACTGAAAAAAGTAAAGAAACAAGAGTCAAACAAGCCAGCATGTTAAACACACAGAGGTCTCTATTTGGACTCAAATAAACATTTATACAGAAGTATTCTCAGTACTTATCTGCCCCTGATTTATGGAGAAACTACTGTTTTTTACTTTAGTTTCTACCATATCCATTGAGTCCAAATAGAGATCTCTGTGTGTTTAACATGCTGGCTTGTTTGACTCTTGTTTCTTTACTTTTTTCAGCGATCTATATTCCCATGTTTAATTTTTAAAATTACTTTTACACTAGTTTGTTACTACATTACTTCTCAAGTTCAGCATTACCATTCCAACAACGCTTCAAAGATTACAGTCATGGTCTATATATTAATCAAAAACCAGCTCCATAAAATAAATCTGACAACTAGTCACAATGTAGCACAAAGGAGAATTTCAATTTCTTCAGAGTTCCCAAGTGGAATGTAGATTACTATTGGTACTGCTATCACTGCTAGCATCACTTTCTTGTAGCTGATGGAAACCAGTTTCTTACTTGGTATCTTAGCTGCTGTTCAACCTTTTTTGTGATCGGCATACTATGGCCAAATGGCCTGTTTACTGGTACACATGACATGTAGCATCTTTATAGCAGCAGTGTGCAGCTGAATGGTATGGCTTCCCACATTGGTACCATTTTAACTTGGAGTGGATTTTGTGTGTCCCACCATCTTTTTGTTGTTTCCCCTTAATTGATACTTGCATGCAGTCATGATCAGCAGGGTCAGATCTAGCATTTATAAAAGGGGGGGCTAGCTCAAGGTACTAATCTTTTGGGTGGAGGTGTGCATGCTGGAGCTAGGTGGGTCTGGGGGCGTGCTCCCCAGGGAATTTTTGAAAAATAGATGCTAAATACTGCAATTTGGAAACATTTCCACATTAAAAAATGCATATTTCTGCCTGTATATATTTTATATATTGCCTTTGGCTCTCTGAAGCATTTGCTAATGGAAAGGTTTGGGAGCATGATGCATGTGCTTGGTTCATGCATGATGCATGAACCAAGCACATGATGCACCCTCTCACAATTTGCGTGCATGATAATAGTGTTGAAACTGGAAAATTTTAATGATACGAGATTGAATCTGAGAGCATTTTCAATGGAATTGTGTACCTGAATTAAGTATATCAGCGCTGGTAATACTACACAAGTAAATGAACAAGCCTTTTAAACAGACTAATGCACTTCATTGTATGTATAGGCGCAGGCAGATTTGGAAAAATTCCATGACAGAATCAATTTTATGCTTACACTGAATGTTCTATTAGAGTAGTTAGGTGACTACTCTATTAGAGTATCTAAATTTTGTGTACCTCCAATGCTGATCAGGCTGGGTCCTTGTTGCATAGCCTTTAGCATAAATCCACTAATAATGCCTTGGAAAGATGTTTATAAGGTGGGTTTATGAGTACTTGCATTATTAGTGATCATATAATTATGCTAAGACAAAATTTCATTATAATCATCAGCATATTGATCAAGTAAAGCCTAAAAGGGAAGGGGAGGGGGGGGGGGGGGGGCTTCAGCCCCCAAAAATCTTAAAGCATTGTGCTATTTATATTTTTGTGGGTAATAGTGGCCTTCCAAACACTTTAATACATTGCATTATGTTGCCTGTTCCAGTAGTGAGAGCAAAAAAGTGCCTTCATTTGTCATGAGGTGTTGTCATGAATATTTTTTTGCCACACAGTAAAACTCAAATCACTTGTTGGAAGTCCTAAATTGATTCCTTTGTGAGTCAAACTCCCATAGACTGCCATGGGACATTCTCATCACCAAATAATTATGTTCTTTATTCAAGAGGAATGACAGTCTACCATGTGCTTCACTAATAATATTGTACAATCACAACTGTACATGCATACAGTATATTCAGTGTATACAATTTGATTGCCAAAGGTTGGTTTCTTCTATGATGAACAGTAACATCCTCAGTAGTTCTAGTTAATGAAAAACAGTGCTTACAAACATAAGTAGTATGGATATTAAATCAGATGTAATATGCCGTACTGCCAAGTATACATCCACTCTTTATGCAGAACAGGTGGTCAAGTCAGACCATTAAACCAGAACCACATGCTCAATGACAAATCTATAAGACCTGGCACACTTAATATCAAGCTCACTCGTTACTTAAACATTTAGTTTCAGTGTGGATCAATGGTGTAGACAGGCATGGAGATGGACTCAGATGCAGAACCTGTGTTTCCTTGGTCACACTTTGTCTTCAGCATGTGTGAATGAAAGCAGACTTCTGTCACACTCTACTAGTACTGCATGACGATTGACAAGTCACTTTCAGTGGTTAAAGGTGAATGTAAGGCAGCCATTCAGGACAATGAATGAGTAATTGTTACAAACCTTTTTGTACAGTAGTTGATGAAATAGTACCCTTTGGTCCTTGTTTAACAGCAATTGAATTTCATGTGCTTGGAATCATTGTTTCATCTTTCTATCTGTAGTTGATATGGTGGCTTACTGTGGGGTAGAAGTATTATTATCCTACTTATTTCCCAGAAATGATCTCTGAAATATATAGCGACATAGTGTTTTTGCATGAAGTCACTCACTGGCTTGTAGTTTCGTATAGTGGCTACAGCTGAATGCAGGCATAGATTACATTTCTAAGAGCAGTAATGAACATTCCTCATGCACTGGTACACCTTGCACAACCATGGCACCTTGAGATTGAGTTCACATTGACTATGTAAGTGTGGTACATAAGTGGTTGTTGTTTATGTGACCATTGTAGGGAAGCACCAATTTGCTGAAAAAAGTTTTTGAAAATATGTTGGTATAAGCAAAGAGCAAAGTGTTGGAAAAATAGGTGTAATTATAAAATTGGAAAAATACGCACCAAGGAATTGCAACTTAGCTCATTTTGTATGAAAAGATCAAGATACACTAACATAACAGTCATGCATAGTATTTGGACAACATAAAAATAAAAATATTATGCTCATAGGAATGGCAACTAGAGATCGAGACACTCTAATAGAGCAGTCACTATGTACGAAATAATTCTAACAGGAAAGTCACACATGCTTGCAAGCTTAAGATACTGCAATTACGTTTTATTAAATAGAGAAATTTTAAGCAAAATATTGAGCAAAATAGGTAAGAAAAAAAGAATTGCTAGAAAGAAAAATAGGTGGAAAAAAGCAAAATAGGCTTATCCCCAGACCATTGATGCAGTTTCTGAATAGTCTGTTGTAAGCTCTACACCAGCTTCACAGACCATAGACAGATTATGTACCATTATTGCTAAGCATGTCTTACTGGTCACACTGGTATTAGATAATGGTCCACCCTTTGCTTCCTCAAAATTGTCTGTGCCCATGAAAGCTGATGGTGTTAAGACAATCATGTTCCACCCTAGTATTTATCATCAAATGGACTGGCAGAATATTTTGTAAAGTCAGTGAAGCAAACACTAAATATGAGTAACAGCACTAGCCATCATATTGTAGTACAGAATGCTGAATATATATAGCAACATCCCATTGATATCAGAAGTCCAATCAATCCTGGGTAGGATTCTTAGGACTAAGTTTTCACTGGTACTGTACATCAGACGTCACTAGCTACAGAAGGCAACATTGATAAATAATCACCATGAACATTTAAGCAAGGTCAAAGAGTACACCTCATTATTATTTCACACCAAGATTCAACAAGTGCATGGTAGTCAGCAATAAAATCCCTGACAAAAAATGGGCCACCCACCTATGACGTAGCTATTGAAAACTATACTAGGCAATACTTTAGGTTTAAGGAAGAAAATCCATCCCTCCTGGAGGAAGACTGAGTGTGGCCCCGACTAGACATTGGGTGACCTACAGTTCGAATCCTGGGGTTGGAGGGATTTTTTTCCTTACTTTGGCCCCTTTTCTGTTACACCTTATCAGTCAATAGGTCAAGTCATTAAGTCTAAGTCCTGAATTAGGTTAGGTAATCCTAAGGCTGCAGCACATGTTGCTGTCAGACCTTCAGTGCTGGTCACTGTAAAGTGCTAATAATAACATGTTACTATTTGTGACCTTGGCCTACCAATGACAAGATTACAAGTCAAAAATTTTCAAGGACTATAACCTGATGGACAGCAAAGGTCAGAAGCTGACCTACAGACAACAAATGAACAGTCTAGCAGTGTAACAGTCAGAATCGACAGATTGGTGCATGGAGATGTCTACTTGAACTACTTCAGATCAATAAATTCCCAGGTGTTCATAATTTGCTAATGGATGAACCACCTGTGCTTACAAATAAAGTCCAGCTGCAGTTAGTACTCAGCCAGAGCACAGCAAGGTTCCACCAAAGAGGTTGATTGAAGAATTAGACATACTGTACCTGGTAACTTTTCCTGAACAAGAAACTTGATTATGCACACACACAATTGTTTTAACATAATTTAAATGTGACAACAAATTATGACAAGTACATTTTAAATTCTAGGAAACTAAATGTTGACTGAGATACATGTGTCTCTACATATATAGAAAACGAAGCCAATTAATGTATGGGATGATTAAGACAATTAAATGCAATAAAATAAAAATTATAGAATTTCAAAGGTTAAAAAATGAATTAAAGTTCCTGTCATAAATATTTATTACAACAATGTATAATGTAGATTTGATTTGACCCCATAATGTATTATGGTTTGTGCACTTCAGCTTGTGTAACCAAACATTTGCTTCATATCATGTGGAAAGAAGGACAAGTATTCAGACATATGTTGTCAACTATTATTTTGGTTGTGGTAGTTGGTGGAACCGACGACGATGTCATGGAACAAGGTACTGTATATCTATAGTGTATTGTATTATTTGCAGATGACCTTGTGTAAATGTCTAATACAGCATATGGTTTTTGTTGTGACAAGCAAGATGTGTATGCAAATGGGAAAACCATAATTTGAACATTTAGATTATTTAGGAGGTAGAAATATCAAATAATACTGTTGGGGTAGAGATTGAGTTGTAACATAGTTGATAATGGTTAGGTTTATTCTATATACAGTGGAACCTTCCTCATCTGGACCTCTGTTATCTGGGCACATATGTTGTCCAGACAGCCCAAATTAGTCATATGGCTTGTAGTCTATTGACAATAATGAATTTTGGGTTGGAGTGTCTAATCACTGGACTGGACTACTGGACTGGGATACTGGAATGGACTACTGGACTGACATTTTCTTGATTTTACACATTTTTAAGGGTGGGGTTACTATACATTTGGGTGGCTTGTGATCAGTGGCGATTCTAGTCCTGACCTACAGGGGGGCCCAGTAGGGAACAGCATAACTATTGTTGTTTGGCTATAGTATAAAGTAGAATTTTCAGGGGGTCTGGGGGTGCAACCCCCAGAAGCTGCAGGATTTTTGCAATTTAAAGGCTTGAAAACAGCCTAAAATTTGTTCTAAAAACATGGAAAATGCTAAAAATAACAATGCCAATCTATACAGCAACTTTTCCCCAAGATTTTTTAAAAGTTATTTTTTAACAGGGGGGGCCTTGGCCCCCCCTGGCCCCCCCTTAGAATCGCCTATGCTTGTGATAACATTTCAGTACTGAGTGGTGGATAAGATATTGCGGATTGCGTGACCATCGTCAATAAGTTTTTTTAGGTCAATGATATCTCGTGAAAAGTAACCAATCGAAATCCATTATAGACTGAGTTTAAAATTAAGTAACAGCCAGTCTATCTGATTCACATGCAAGCAGTTATACTCATGCCTGTATCTTGTTCATTAGACTCGAGGTTTCGATGGACAGTTCTTTCACTGATGAATAGCGCACACACTACTGGCTTCTTCAGCAGGCTTGGCTTTGCTATTAAATATGATGTGTTGCCAAACAATTCACCACCTCAGGTCTACTGACACAGGCATGAGTAACTATAAATTAGATAGATGGCTGCAACTTAATTTTAAACTGAGTCTATAATGGCTTTCAATTGGTTACTTTTCACATGATATCATTAACCTTAAATTTTTTTGACAACGGTCACGCAATCTACAGTACTAAAAAGTAGCTGTGATGGTTCAATTAAATGTATTGTATTCACTGCTTGCCGGTATCTACTCTATTGTATAGCAGATACTGACATGTAGGTATAGTGGTATACCCAAAAATGTTTCTCGCACTCTTAGAGGCACACATGATTATTGTGATACAACTTTCTATAGCATATGTACATTGCAAATTGGTGACTAGTCACTGGAGTCCATGATATGTAATTGTGTGTAATGGGGGCACATTAAATTAACCTACTTTTAAAACTTGTACGTACTGTGTGCCGTTGTGCAATTTTCTACTCCTATTAACAGCTAGATGACATTGTAATGCAATTAACAGAACACAGACATTTCATTCCAGTAACAAAATATAACAAGTTATGCGATGGGATGTAGTTTGTGTGTTCACACACACACACCATATATATTACTATATAGCAGATATACCGACATGTGTGTATGCCCAAAAATGTTTCTCTCACTGTTAGGCACACATGATCATTGTGATACAACTATCTATAGCAGTATAGATACTGTCAAGTAATGATTAGAATAGATTTATTTCAATACATTTGACTTATCACAGCTACACTGTACTTTTTAGTATCATATTAAACACCATTCAAGGCTGAAATGTTGTCACAGGTCACCCAAATTAAATGTATAAGACCCCACCCTTAAAAATGTGTAAAACTTTAAAATATGTCAGTCCAGTAGTCCATTCCAGCATTCCAGTCCAGTAGTCCAGTCCAGTGATTAGACACTACCTTTTGGGTTAGATGAAAACACAAGGAGGCAGTCTAAAAGTAGTTGTTTACCTGTTAGGTGTCTACTAATAATAACTACCACTTGGTTGCTAGGTAATTAAACATTTTTACACCACAGGGGAATGACCATAAATGCTCTGTAGTGACTTTCCCCTCTGTCCACTAAACTGCACAACACAAACTGATAGCAATAATCACATTGTCTGCATTTAAAACAGTTACTTCAGCATTATTATTAGCATGCATTTCTTAGTTATGGACATTTCTGAGGTACAGACAGTAGTATGTACCAGACTGCCCGGACAAGAGAGGCTCCACTGTAGGCATTAGATGTATATATGCAACCATGTTATGTGCACTATGATTCATGACTTGTTGTGTTTCAGACTGCCTGGATAAGAGAGGTTCCACGGTAGGCATTAGGTGTATATATGCACCATGTTGTGTGCACTATGATACGTGAAATGTTGCATTTTGGATTGTTCTCTCCTCCAATGATCCATGCAGAAAGTGTAAATACATGATCTATAAACTCTTAGAAGGATAATTTTCTATCCCTGAAAAATTGAAGGTTAAGGCAAATGACTTTCTTGAACATTATAAAAACGATGACACTGGATAAAATGTCACCTTCCGCACTGATGTACATTATAGGCTTAAACCAACTATGCTTTGAAAATGGTTAATTATACTATTGAGCAATGCATCAAAATCAAACTTATTATTATATTCAAAATTACACTTTCATATTTAACATTATCATACAGAACGACAATACTGTATAGTAAGGACATTGAAGGTATGGGGGTGATCTGTGATATAATAACCTGCTGCAATTTTTCCTCACAATGACATGATAAGTAAAACCAAGCACAAAAGTGTCTATCGACCCAAAACATTTCCATCAAGTTACTACAAAAATTTTTTAAACTTTATTCAATGTGATTTTCTACTGCCTGCCTTCCTGCCTGCCTGCCTGCCTGCCTGCCTGCCTTCCTGCCTGCCTGCCTGCCTGCCTGCCTGCCTGCCTGCCTGCCTGCCTGCCTGCCTGCCTGCCTGCCTGCCTGCCTGCCTGCCTGCCTGCCTGCCTGCCTGCCTGCCTGCCTGCCTGCCTGCCTGCCTGCCTGCCTGCCTGCCTGCCTGCCTGCCTGCCTGCCTGCCTGCCTGCCTGCCTGCCTGCCTGCCTGCCTGTGCCTGCCTGCCTGCCACCTACAGTCAAGCGTAGCGGAAAACTGGCTACAGCTACAGCCCTAATAAGAAACGTTTCTAGCTCTCTTAAGAAAAAAACCTTTGGTATATTGATAAACATACAAAGCTTGCATTATTGTCTTACCTTTTATCCTTCTTTATCATGACCATCAGTCAAGGTTCTACCGCTGAGTGTTAATAGACTACAGTATGGTTTCCATCTACCAGTGTATATTGCATCAAACTATTCGAATACACGTGGTCGCCGGTTGCACCAAACTATTTGAACACACAAGTACATGACTAGTAACAATGTTAAACTGAGTCGGGTCATCCAGGTCCTGTTTTACAGATTATTCGGGTCTGACCCCACTTGCTAAATTAAATGTGGATGTGTTACTACATGTCATAGCATAGCCCTGCTTCATTCATGAACCACATGTAAATTACTGTCTGTAGATATATGGTAGCCACTCCCATTCATCAGTCTCTTGTAGCCAGACCACTTCTTTTCTTTTGTGAGGGCGTCACAGCAGGAAAAAAAGGGTCTGGTACATCTACATTAAGAATTCTGTGTAACATTCCACTGCAGTCAGGGTGAATGTTGATTGCTGCTGATTGACAAAGCCCTAAACTACTTAGATCTGTTAAAAAGTGCAGCCTGATTGCTGCACACCACTGTAGCTGAAGGGCATGCGTGACGCCTAAGAAGTTTAGAGCTTCGCCAATCAGCAGCAATCAACCATCATCCTGACTGCAGTGGAATGTTACACAGAATTCTTAATGCAGGTGTACCAGACCCTACTTTTTCCACCCCCACACAAAAGAAAAGTAGTGGGTGGTCTGGCTATGTGAGACTACATTCATCAGTCTGTAGGTATGCATGAATCCACATCTATTATCTTATGTAGTGCCACGCCCACTGATAAGTTGTTATTTAACGAGTCATAATCTAGTATAATAGTGCTGCGATTAACTCTTTTAAAATGTTGTGACTGGTTTTGTGAAAAGCAGGCTATTTAGTGGTTGCATAAAAGCTTCACAAACAAGTATAAGAAAACATTAAGAAAGCACAGTAGGGATATTCACTTTTTATTGATTTACTGTATTTGGACATTACGTACTACAGCTTGTTTCAGTACTTTTTATTGCAGCACTATACACTGTCCCTACTCTAATTTAAAATTCCTAATTTTCTTATACTTGTATTAAAGACATGAATTCTATAATGGAGTAAATAAATTAGCTAAATGCTCTATCAGGGGAAAAAAAAAAATTTGGGTGACTGTTCTATTAGAGCATCTCGATCTCGCATTTGTTACACGGAGTTGGCTTTCGAATCATAACTCAGTGGTTTGTAATCCGATTCTTCTGTACTACTGCAAGGACTTTCTATGAAGATTATTTCAGCTATACACCAATTTTCAGCTCATTGCTCTAAGCGGTTTGCCTAGTAGACGTAACAACTAATACATTTTTATTCATAAAAATCGATCGCGTAATTGTGACACAGGTTGGGTTTTGTGTCATATCTCCATGGTCTTTATCTCGATTCCTTTCAAACCACCAAAAGGCACTCCTACGATGGTTACTCCATCTACATAGCAATTTTCAATTCATTCCATGAAGCGGTTTACCCTGTAGGCGTGACAACAAATCGATCTTGTTTTACGCGAAAAATCGGTCATACCTCCCGAACCATTCATCGGATTTGCACCAAATTTGATGCTAGGATTTGCCTTTGGATTCCCTTTATATGTGCCAAATTTCAAGGCGATCGGAGTACGTGTTTGCGTTTTATAGCATTTTTTGCAAGTGTGCGAAAACACATACACGAAGAAAAAGAAAATAAAAATAAACAAAATTAAGTAATTAAAATATCGAAACTTTAGTAGCTGGTATCTCAGAAATGGCTGGAGCGATTACCTTCGAGTTTGGTATGTAGACTCCCCTGGCTGGCGGGCAACTCTGTAGCAAATTTGGTTCAAATCGGATAAGGGATCACCGAGATACAAAAGTGTGAAAATGACATTTTCTTTCTTCCTGTCAGTATACCCACGGTGCGGCGCGCCGGCTTCTTGGGCCGCACGACACATTATCGTGTGTCTTGATACTCTCATTAGCACATTGTATTTTGAGCTCCTACATGAAGGAGATGCATGAAGGGGAAAATGAAGTAGCAAGAAGTGACTTTCTGACAATCTATATGTTGCTACATAACAATTAAAAGTGCTAATCACTGTAGCTATATGGTACTGGTATGCCGTTACCCAGCCTGGAACTTTATAATACTCTCATGCACTGATATGTTTATATCCTATTTTAGGACTGGTTACAGAAGAATTAATGTTTATATGAGCCCAGCTGTATATTATACAGCTGTACTTACTTGCTGCTATGGATATAATGGAGAACCTCCTAATTGTGAAGGTGCCAAAATATACATTTCTGTATTAATGTATACATGTTGCACTTATATTTGCATTCAAATTTGTGCTACATTAATCAATGATTTGGAATGTACACTAAGTTACCTTGGTATAGCTAGGTTTATGTCAAATAAAATATAATATTATGTTATTGCACATGACTGTGAATAGCACACTACCATGCAAAGTATGCACTCTTCTGCACATTATAAGATTTTTTTTCCAAAATAATGTAAGGGGTCAGCACTTTATCAGAATACTTTTATTGTTATAGGTGACTGATCTATTAGGGTATCCTGATCTTTTAATTTTTATTATGAAAGCTGAACATTTATGCAGTGATTCCTATCAAAATTTGTAAACTAATGACATGGATAACATGAAAGAAATCTTTTTTCTAGAGTGTATATACATTCTTCCAAATTTGCCATTATATGTACATGTGTATGAGTCACCTTACTACTGTCACCTTGCTATAGTGCGTAAACTTCAAAATTAAAGCTAACGAAAAGGGTAATAACAGCCCTTAACTAGAGTTTCAGCTACAAATTGGCCCTGATAGATAGTGCAGGGGGTACAAGGTGCTTGTATTGTATTGTGCTTGTATTGTTGATGCTTGTACAATAATATTCTTTGTCAACTATTGCACTTGTTTTAGCAAATTGCCCTCAAGGATGCCAAAATAATGGAACTTGCATACTTCCGGGTATATGTGCCTGTACCAGTGGATGGACTGGGTCTGATTGCACTAAAGGTTTGTTATATTGTATCAGGAGCCCATAATCATCTAGTAATATCTGTATTAATATGCATTTTAAGTAACACTGTAATAGCTATCTAATCCAAAACAGCCAAGCTGTAAAAAAAGAGTGCGGCCCTCAAAAAGGCTATGGTGAAAAAAGATGTGAAATCCAAGGTGGCGGCCAAGAAATGGCTGTGATGGTAGGTTAATGGTTAAAATTTTAATAATGACAATTCAGGTGAATTTGGTGCTGCTTGGTCTTGGCACAAAATTCACCTGGATGGTCGTTATTAATTTTTTACAATTAACCTACCATCACAGCCATTTCTTGGCCGCCACCTTGGATTTCACATCTTTTTTCACCATAACCTTTTTGAGGGCCGCACTCTTTTTTTACAGCTTGGCTGTTTTGGATTAGATTTCATTTCTTTTTGTATTTGTGTATCCCAAAGCCGGCCATAGGCCGGTTTTGGGGCTTCTTAACCTATCTTTTTTTCTTTACCACAGGATGAAGAAAAAGATGAAGTAGATTTTAAATACTTAAACTAATTCTGATTTTATCACTAAATGTACAAATTATATATATATTCATAAATTTATTACATGTCAATTATTCCCTATAACAGATAACTTGTTTGCAGCTGATCTCTTTACTGGGTGATTTGAAATGTAGCTGAAGTCTTTACAGGGTGATTTACTTGTAGATGAACTCTTTACAGCATTCTCTCAACAGAGTGACTTTTTCTAGCTGAACTATCTGCAGGGTGATTTTTTTGTAACTGAACTCTCTACAAGGTTATCCTTCTAGCTGATCTCTCTGCAGGTTGATTTGTTTGGAGCTGAACTTCTCTAATTGCTTGTAGCTGAACTCCTTACATTGTGTCTAGTTTCTAGCTGATCTCTCTACAGGGTGATTTTTTGTAGCTGAACTCTCTACATGGTGATTAGTTTCTAGTTGATCTCTCTACAGGTTGATTTGTTTGTAGCTGAACTCTCCACAAGTTGATTTGTTTGTAGCTGATCTCTCTGCAGGTTGATTTGTTTGTAGCTGATCTCTCTACAGGATAATTTGTTTGTAGCTGAACTCCCTACAAGGTGATTTGTTTGTAGCTGATCTCTCTGCAGGTTGATTTATTTTAGCTGAACTCTCTACAGGGTGATTTGCTTGTAGCTGAACTCCTTATATTGTGTCTAGTTTCTAGCTGATGTCTCTACAGGGTGATTTTTTGTAGCTGAACTCTCTACAGGGTGATTTGTTTCTAGCTTATATATATCTCTCTCTACAGGTTGATTTGTGTGTAACTGATCTCTCTACAAGTTGATCTGTTTGTAGCTGATCTCTCTACAAGTTGATTTGTTTGTTGCTGATCGCTCTACAGGTTGATTTGTTTGTAGCTGAACTCTCTACAAAGTGTTTTGTTTGTAGCTGATCTCTCTACAGGGTAATTTGTTTGTAGCTGAGCTCTCTCCACAGTGACTTGTGTGTAGCTGAATTCTCTAGAGAGTAACTTAATTGTAGCCGAACTCTCTACAGGGTGCATGACTTGTTTATAGCTGAACTCTCTCAGTGTGACTTGTAATGTTCTGAATCTCTACAGTGATATTTGTAGCTTAACTCTCCACAAGGTGACTTTCTTCTAGCCTAACTGTCTATAAGAGTAACTGTTTGTAGCTGAACTCCCTACAGAATAACTTGCAATGTAATAGAACTCTATAATTGAGTAAGTCATAAACTAGCTGAATGCTCTGTTAGGGTGACTGCTCTATTGGAGTATCTCGATCTCACATTTGCTACACGGAGTTGGCTTTCGAATCATAACTCAGTGGTTTGTAATCCGATTCTTCTGTACTACTGCAAGGACTTTCTAGGATGAGTATTCCAGCTACATACCAATTTTCAACTCACTACTCTACGCGGTTTGCTAGGTAGACGTGCAAATGATTGGTATTTTTATTCACGAATCTCGATCGCGCAATTGTTACACACCTTCGGTTTCGTGTCATATCTCCATGATCTTTATTTCGATTGCTTTCAAACCACCAAAAGGCACTCCTACAATAGTTGCTCTATCCACAAACCGATTTTCAGCTCATTTCATGAAGCGGTTTACCCTGTAGACGTGACAACAAATCGATCTTGTTTTACGTGAATAATCGGTCATAAATCCTTAACCGTTCATCGGATTTGCACCAAATTTGATAGTAGGATTCGCCTTTGAACTCCCTTACTGTGTGCCAAAATTTCAAGGTGATCGGAGTACGCGTTTGCGTTTTATAGCAATTTTTGCAAGTGTGCGAAAAGACGAAGAAAAAAACCCGAAACTTTGGCTGCTTGTATCTCGGAAATGGCTTGAGCGATTTTCTTCAAATTTGGAATGTGGACTCCCTAGTTGGCGGGCAACTCTGCAGCAAATTTGGTTCCAATCGGATAAGGGATCACCGAGATACAAAAGTGTGAAAATGACGTTTTCCTTCTTCCTGTCAATATATCTACGGTGTGGCGCGCCGGCTTCTTGGGCCGCCCGACACACTTGTTTATAATTATCTAATCAAAAACAGCCAAGCTGTAAAAAAAGGTGCGGCCCCCAAAAAGGCCATGGTGAAAAAAGATGTGAAATCCAAGGCGGCGGCCAAGAAATGGCTGTGATGGTAGGTTAATGGTTAAATTTTAATAACGACAATTCAGGTGAATTTGGTGCCAAGACCAAGCGGCACAAAATTCACCTGAATTGTCGTTATTAAAATTTACCCATTAACCTACCATCACAGCCATTTCTTGGCCACCACCTTGGATTTCACATCTTTTTTCACCATGGCCTTTTTGGGGGCTTTTTTAGCCCATGTGTTTTTTTCTTTACCACAGGAAGAAAAAGAGAACTTAAAGAAGATTTTTAATACTTCAATTATTTTTGATTTTATTAGTAATTATACAAATTATATACATATATTTATTACATGCCCATTATTCCCCACAGGATATTTTTTTGCAGCTGATCTCTCTACTGGGTGACTTAAAATATAGCTGAACTATATACAGGATGGTTTCTTTGTAGCTGAACTCTCTACAAGGTGACCTCTTCTAGCTGATTTCTCTACAGGGTGATTTGTTTCTAGCTGAACTCTCTACAGCTAGGTTATTTGTTTGCAGCTAAACTCTCTACATCCATGGTGGTTTCTTTGCAGCTGAACTCTCTACATGATGGTTTCTTTGTAGCTGAACTCTCTACAAGGTGACTTCTTCTAGCTGAACTCTCTACAGGGTGATTTCTTTGTAGCTGAACTCTCTACATGATGGTTTCTTTGTAGCTGAACTCTCTACAAGGTGACTTCTTCTAGCTGAACTCTCTACAGGGTGATTTCTTTGTAGCTGAACTCTCTACATGATGGTTTCTTTGTAGCTGAACTCTCTACAAAGTGACTTCTTCTAGCTGAACTCTCTACAGGGTGATTTGTTTGCAGCTGAAATCTCTACAGGGTGATTTGCTTGTAGCTGAACTCCTTATACATTGTGTCTAGTTTCTAGCTGACCTCTCTATAGGGTGATTTGCTTGTAGCTGATCTCAGTACAAGTTGATTTGTGTGTAGCTGATCTCTCTGCAGGTTAATTTGTTTGTAGCCGATCTCTCTACAGGGTAATTTGTTTGTAGCTGAACTATCTATAAGGTGATTTGTTTGTGCCTGATCTCTCTGCAGGTTGATTTGTTTTAGCTGAACTCTCTACAGGGTGATTTGCTTGTAGCTGAACTCCTTACATTGTGTCTAGTTTCTAGCTGATCTCCACAGGGTGATTTGTTTGTAGCTGATCTCTCTACAAGTTGATTTGTGTGTAGCTGATCTATCTGCAGGTTGATTTGTTTGTAACTGATCTCTATACAGGGCAATTTGTTTGTAACTGAACTCTCTATAAGGTGATTTGATCTCTCTGCAGGTTGATTTGTCTGTAGCTGAACTCTCTAAAGGGTGATTTGCTTGTAGCTGAACTCCTTACATTGTGTCTAGTTTCTAGCTGATCTCTCTACAGGGTGATTTGTTTGTAGCTGATCTCTCTGCAGGTTGATTTGTTTGTAGCTGAAGTCTCTACAGGGTGATTTGTTTGTAGCTTATCTCTCTACAGGGTGATTTTTTGTAGCTGACTTCTCTTCAGGGTGATTTGTTTCTAGCTGATCGCTCTACAAGTTGATTTGTTTGTAGCTGAAATCTCAACAGGGTGTATTGCTTGTAGCTGAACTCCTTACATTGTGTCTAGTTTCTACATGATCTCTCTACATGGTGATTTGTTTGTAGTTGATCTCTCTGCACGTTGATTTGTTTGTAGCTGAACTCTCTATAGGGTGATTTGTTTCTAGCTGATCTCTCTACAAGTTGATTTGTGTGTAGCTGATCTCTCTGCAAGTTGATTTGTTTGTAGTCGATCTCTCTATACAGGGTAATTTGTTTGTAGCTGAACTGTCTATAAGGTGAAGCTGATCTCTCTGCAGGTTGATTTGTTTTAGCTGAACTCTCTACAGGGTGATTTGTTTCTAGCTTATCTCTCTACAGGTTGATTTGTGTGTAACTGATCTCTCTACAAGCTGATTTGTTTGTAACTGATCTCCCTGCAGGTTGATTTGTTTCTAACTGATCTCTCTACAAGTTGATTTGTTTGTTGCTGATCACTCTAAAGATTGATTTGTTTGTAGCTGAACTCTCTGCAAAGTGTTTTGTTTGTAGCTGATCTCTCTACAGGGTAATTTATTTGTAGCTGAACTCTCTGCACAGTGACTTGTGTGTAGCTGAATTCTCTAGAGAGTAATTTAATTGTAGGTGAACTCTCTACAGGGTACATGACTTGTTTATAGCTGAACTCTCTTCAGTGTGACTTGTAATGTTCTGAATCTCTACAGTGATATAATTGTAGCTTAACTCTCCACAGGGTGACTTGCTTCTTGCTGAACTTTCTATAAGATTAACTGTTTGCAGCTGAAGTCCCTACAGAATAACTTGTAATGTAATAGAATTCTAAAATGGAGTAAATAAATTAGCTGAATGCTCTATTAGGGTGACTGTTCTATTAGAGTATCTCGATCTCGCATTTGTTACACGGAGTTGGCTTTCGAATCATAACTCAGTGGTTTGTAATCCAATTCTTCTATGAAGATTATTCCAGCTATACACCGATTTTCAGCTCATTGCTCTTAGCGGTTTGCCTAGTAGGCGTAAAAACTAATACTTTTTTTATTACTAAAAATCGATTGCGTAATTGTAACACAGGTTGGGTTTTGTGTCATATCTCCATGGTTTTAATCTCGATTCCTTTAAAATCACCAAAAGGCACTCCTACGATGGTTACTCCATCTACATAGCAATTTTCAACTCAATCAATGAAGCGGTTTACCCTGTAGGCGTGACAATAAATCAATCTTGTTTTACGCGAATAATCGGTCATAACTCCTGAACCATTTATCGAATTTGCATCAAATTTGATGCTAGGATTCGCCTTTGGACTCCCTTTCTGTGTGCCAAATTTCAAGGCGATCGGAGCACGAGTTTGCGTTTTATAGCAATTTTTGCAAGTGTGCGAAAAGACTAAGAAGAAGAAGAAAGAAAGAAAACAAAAAAAACGAAACTTTTGCCGCTCATATCTCAGAAATGGCTTGAGTGATTTCCTTGAAATTTGGAATGTAGACTCCCCTAGTTGGCGGGCAACTCTGCAGCAAATTTGGTTTCAATCGGATAAGGTATCACCGAGATGCAAAAGTATGAAAATGACGTTTTCTTTCTTCCTGTCAATATACTCACGGTGTGGCGCGCCAGCTTCTTGGGCCGCACGACACACTACCGTGTGGCTTGATATACATGTAGATCTAGTTATTATCTGAGCATGCATAATATTATAACATTTGTGGTGTAGAACAGCAGCAAAATAGCATCTTTATTGCTTGAAGTATAATTATATCAAATAACAATTAAAGATGCACAATTGTCTTTGTATCTAACGTTTGATCAGTGGCGGATACAAGGGGGTTGCAATGGTTTTAGCTGAAACCCCCTCTGAAAATTATATGTGTGCCCTAAATTTATTTACAGATTGTGTGGGTGATAAAATCATCAAGAGTTATACACAGAGCATTATGATGGGACTATTCTACTGGCTTAACATCATACTCTTTTACCTTTATCACTGAAGATGCCATTATGCCGTTAAGCGTGTAAAGCACCTCTAAAATAATTATCATTTTAACCAGTACAAGTGCTTTTTTGCTTCAAAATTTTCTGCAAAGACCTGGATTGGTAAGATTCAACTGTTATGTAGTGATATTACTGATTCATTGCTAGCTAGTTTACGCCATTGATCTATGTAGCTATAGGCCACTGAGCTATAAGTTAACATTCACCCCAGCTGGAGAGTCTGGGATCATAGGTATTAAAAACTTTGATTCCTGAACCTGAAACCCCCTCTGAAAAATTCTAGATCCCCCACTGGTGCAAACAATCATTCCAGGGAAAATTTAATAGTACTAAGCCTCGTATCCGGCAAGTTTCAGCCCGGGGAATTCTACAACTGGACCTCATACAACATGGTGCATTTTCTCAATGTTTCTAAACTTTAGTAGCTAGACAACATAATAGACTAGTATGCTCATTGTGTAGCAGGCAAGTGGCCTACAAATGCAGTCAGCTTCAAACACTTTTTCAGAGGTGCTTATAATTTCTAATTGATATAAACATCGTGTGAGATACCATGATGGGGAAAAAGTGGATTGACTATGCAAGACTTGCAGAGGTATACCTAGTACAAGTATAGAATATTGTGAAGTGATTAAATTCCAAAGAAGCTTCTTCCTTGTGCAGTTGTGGGTCCCCGGGTCCACTGTTTATACCTACCCACCACAACTGACTGTACAAAGAAAATAACTTGAAACTTATATATACCTACTAGTGTTAATAATTTTACAAAAGGTGTTGTTTATACAAAAAATTTTATTATTATTATTATTATTATTATTAGCACTTTACAGTGACCAGCACTGAAGGTCTGACAGCAACATGTGCTGTAGCCCTAGGATTACCTACCCTACAAGGACTTAGACCTAGTGACTTAACTTACTGACTGAATAAGGTGTAACAGAAAAGGGTTATAACTACAGTAACTAGTGAGTTACATTCAATCTAGAAGTATGTTACAAGCTGTTTATGGCAACAATTGGACAGCCTAAAAGTTGCCAATATTGGCAACTTCAGGCTGCCCAAAGTTGACTATATTGGCAACTTCAAGCAACCCAAAATTGTCAATATTGGCAACTTTTGTGTTTCTTTGAGTAGCCACAAATGACGCTCAAAAGTATCCAAACTTGGCAATAAATGTACTTTCTTTTATAAAAGATGATAGAGAATTTGATTGTGGGATTCGGTTATCCACAATTGGTAATTTTGTGTGACAAATTCTTAGAATTGCCAAAAATGGCAATTTTATAAAAGCGTGTGCAGTAGCTGCTGTTTTTGGCAATTATAACAACAGTCTAAAAGTTGCCAGTTTTGGAAACTTTGACACTTACAGTTTACCAGTATTAAGCATGAAAGTGAGCATTACAGTGTTAAAGTTCACAAAGCTGCTAACTTAATATTGAGTCAAACCTTTCACCATCTTTTTGGTGAACTAGATCACAAAATCTGCTAATCCAGTTGCCAATTAAGTCCAAGTTCTCAATTTTCTTAGTTAAAATTGAGTTGTATTGCCGGAATGCAGAATGGATAGGTACAAGCACAGTTTGTGGATGTTCAAGCTACCAAATTTGGACTATAGTTTTCAGTTTTGTGGCAACTTTTGGCTTGCTTCCAAAAGTAGCCTAAAGTGGAAACCTCAGAAAATTGCCGAAACTGGCAATTTGTAAGCAATACAATAGTTTTGCAACTTTTAAAAGTTGCCAAATGTAGAAACTTTTATTTGCAAGAAATTGCCAGAAGTGGTAATTTTAGTATGCATGAACAGTCCAATAGTGGGCATCAAATTTTGCCATTTTTGCAAACTAGATCCCACAATTGATTTATTCATTGGTCTTAATAAAAAAGAGTACATTTATTACCAGAATTGGTAGTTTTGAGCACCATCTTAAACTGCCAAATTTGGAAACCATCAGCAGTTTCAGGCTTGGCAACTTTTTGATGGTTTCCAAAAGTTGCCAAAGTTAGATAGAAACTTAGTTGCCAAAACTTGGCAAATTCTTAGCAGTCTTATAGCTTTGCATTACACTGCTTTATAAAGTTGCCAAAAGTGGTAACTTTTGTTTGTAAGAAGTAGCCAAAATTGGCAATTTTTAGGCTGTCCAATAATTTCCAAAATTGGCCTTGTAACATACCTGGAGGCAATCTATTACAGTCTGTTACAATTATGTGCACAAACCAAAACGCTGCTATAACAGTGTCAGTCAAGAAAGAACATGCATTAAACATGTATAGTAATTTGGAGAGTTACTTTAATCTCAGAGGATCTTAAAATGGAATGGGGTCAGCAGCAAAAGGAGACAAGTGGCATTTGAAAATTTAGGTGACCACATAGTGGGAATTTAACAGAATTTTGGGACATAATTAAATTATTGGAACATTTGCTAAAAATTAGTTTGAGACTGCCATGAACTTTAAAATTCTGTTGCTTACTTAGTGACAACATTACTCACATGGCTAAAACAGTCATTCTAATTTTTAGAAAATGGAAAATTTAAGATGGTGCATGTCCCCTTTCCACTGTCCCCTTAATTATTCATCCGATCATGCATAAAAATTATGTGTCCTACTTTCCTGTGTACCCTCAGTGATCCTGCAACTTTATGATTTGTGCCCAAATTGTGTGTTTAAAAGTGCCAAGTGTTCACATTGGTACAGTGATATGTGAAGTATATTGAGTAAAGGCTCTTCATAGCTTGCATCAGGCAGCATAGTAACCTATACTCTATGAATTTGTGCACTGGGTATCCACCATCGCCTATTACTTTATTAGTGTTAATTTGCAATGTCCATTTTGTGGCTTAAAGTAACAGCTGTTAGTCAGTTTTTGTGGCTGTTATATAGTCTCGTGTCGCCAATGGTAGCTTTGGACTTTTTTTGTTAAAAGCCATTGCAGTGGCAGATACAGGGGGATTACAATGGTTTCAGCTGAAACCCCCTTTGAAAATAGCACGTGCCCCAAATTTATCGATGACTCGTCATGTGGGTAATAAAATCACTATGAGTTATATATACATAATGTGATATAGTAGGACTTTCTACTGACAAACCTTCATACTTAATCACAATTATTGGGTTCAGTAGCAGGTGTGACCTTTATTTTGACCTTCAACTTAGCTACAGCCTACTAGGCTGAAGATGAGTGGAATCTGAACCCCAATTTCTAGATCTGCCACTGTTGATGTTATGTATGTCTTAATTTGTTTTGATCTATGATAGTTGACTTGATGTCCATGGCCAGTTGAAAAAGACTATTTTTATGCTCATCTAGAAATGTATCTTTGCACTGGGAATATGCATAGATTCTTGCACACTAGTGCAAACACTGTTATGTAATCAGTGGACTTGTAGAAGCATGTATGCTGATTATTATGAGTGACGCTATTGTACACTACACTTACTGATTAGTTATATAATCTTGTGGCTGTATGTGCAAGACAGACTAGACTTCTAGTTTAATATTGCAGTAGCTAATCTAATAAACTAGCAATCTAAGTTAGACCATTAACCAGTCTGACTAGGAATTGTTTACAGGCTTTTAATGCTTGCTCTTACATACCTGCTGTGGAGGGGTCACTGTTATAATATCATCTGTTCATAATAATATATTTTAGTTAAGAAGTTATGCTGTAATTGTTGTCTTTTTATGAATACAGTTTATGCATGACCCATAATATGGTCGAGTTCCATGTAAGGTCTTGGGTAGTTTTATGCATCCACTTGTGGGACCATCATTCAAATTCCGTTAAAATTCGCACAATAATGGACTACTACTATGACTAGTAATCTAGTTTTTCCTCAGGCTAGGCTGTACTTGCAAAAATGTGTTCAAAATAAAAACAGTAAATTTAAAACTATATATGTACATGCAGAGAAAGATGGAATTTACAGTTAGTTTAAGGTTTGAAAAACAGTTTGCAAATGTGCATAAACAATCATCTGCATGATTTTGTTTAAATTCTCAAGGAATGGATTTAGTTCTTTCATATGGTATGTATTAATATGATCACTATATGCACTGTATAATGTATATTATACAGAAGAATGTACTGTATGTGTGAATGTTATGCTATTGGACACTTTATAGGAATCAAAAATGAATTCTACTTGAGTTTCTTTCATCACCTTTCAAACAGTCCATCAATAGTAATAATGACTAGCAAACATCAAACAATTTTTTACTCCATTAGAGCTCCTGGACTGGGATATAACATTAGTGGACACTTCACAGCTAGTAATAAGGCTATTATAGATCTCCCCAAAAGTTTGATGACTACTTCACATGAACAACACAATAAAGGAGTTTACATCATGACCAATGGCAGCCGAGTAACTCTATTGAGCGGAAATGGTGCATCTGATTCCTATGTTGCTTTTCCCAATGCACGAGTTTGCTTTCAGGAATATGTTTATTACGGCATTCTATTTGGATTTGGTCATGTTCTTGTAGTTGGTACTGAGGATAACACAATTTTGAAACTGACAGTTGAACCACAAGCAGTGAACATTACTCTGCATCATAACAATACCACCTTAGTCTCTCCTGGTAAACAGTATTCTTTTATCATCAATAGGTTACAAACAGTACTTATTGAAATGGTTAAAGAAAGCAAAATTGTTGCAAACAAACCAATATCCACATTTAGTGGTCATAAATGTGGCTCCGTACCAACCAAGAGTGGTGTGTGTGGTCACATAGTAGAGCAGATCCCACCAACGACATTGTGGGGTAAGGTATATTATACTGTGCCATTTAGCAATAGATCAGAATATACTATTAAAGTACTAGCAGCATGTGACAACACTAACATTGATATCTACTGTGATGGTATAGTTACATCTTATACTATCCACGAAGGCATGGATGTCACCAAAACATTGGATCAAGAACAATGTGTAATCTATTCAAATAAGAAATTATTAGCTTCTCTGTACAGCCACAGTTATTGGGATACAAATGATGATCAGTACAAGCATAACCCAATGATGACACTAGTACCTAGTGTAGATTTATACTCTAACAAGATTAGTTCTTCAACCATTAGTAACAGTAATCCTGTTCGATCAGATTACACACATTATGTTAACATCATAGTACTGGCAGAATACTATCAACCTGAAATGATACACTTGATTACAGGAGGATTAAGCCATTCAATGGACTCACAACAATGGGAGTCAATTGAAGCTAATGGGACCATTGAAGCATATGCTACAACAGCAACTATATCAGAGGGTGTAGTTGAAATCATCCATGCGAACACCTCTGCTCTGATGACAGCAATTGTTTATGGTTTTGCAAATTCTGCAAGTTATGGTCATTCTGGAGGATCCTATAATTTAGAAAAATTTACAGGTATTTGAACATTATGTGGTTAATCATTTTTAACTGATGTTATTGATATGAACCTTAGTGAGCCTGGCTATGTAAGTATGATTCTGTCAAAGCTATAACTTGCTTGATTGTTTTAATTATAAATCATGCATGTACACTAGATTTCCTTTAATCATACAAGTCAAACTAACATTATAATCAATAATCCACCCAAGTGCAAACCATACAATGCAATGATATAAATCAGGGTAGCAAATTTCAAAGTGAGTGTACTGTGTGAGTCTGGTTTCTAAAGATTTTAATCATTTATAATTGGATCATAATTCACTGGCTTGAAATGACTTATAAAACATTGATTGGTTCTTAACTGCAATGATGAACATTAAGGATGATGTTTTACACCTAAGTGATTAAATGCAAGAAGTCTGTCTAAATCCATAGCCAAAAAAATGCAGACCAGTAGAATATGCTGGAATTCAGGATTGCTTACATGCATTATAACATCCGGTCTATGACTATGAGTAATGTATTCCTTCCTCAGTAAAAGTAGAAAAGCCCCACATCATTTTCAGCCATTATAATATTAATCCTTTGTATCCAATTTCCTTTCACTTGAAACATGAAGGTATTACTATATGGTGGGCAGCACATCAATAGTGTTGAGTATTGTTTATGACCTAAGAATAAAAGTCCATTAATTTATTGCACCACTGCCAGTCTTAATTATGCAGATGAATTTAGAAAAATACCATGTAGATTTTATACTGTATGTAACACTATGTAAAAGGCAGAGCATTAAGCAAAATAGCTGCCTACAAGTAATTCAATTTAGAGGTATTCATTTTGTCATGCGCCACATATCTGGTACCATTGTGTCCTTTGATGCAATGTATACAAATGCTAATAATAAATTCATCTATTTGCACGCACTTAAAGTAATTGCAATTTCCAATTAGACTGTAGGGTGTGTGATGATATCCAATCAAATACTTCTTCACCAAACATTACTGGTATGATAATGGTGTTAGATATGTTTGCAATGTGCATTAATATTTTTTACTTATAAGGTCTACCAGAGGTGAAAGTGATACCTACTGAACAGACTGTAGAGATAACACACTCAGCTAAGTTCAGTACTGTAGTCATTGGTGTGGGAGTTGGAAATTTTGTGTACCAGTGGAGGTACAATGGAATAAACATTATTGGAGAGACTGGAGATACTCTACTGCTCAGTGAAGTGCTCAAGCGTCATAAAGGAAGATATGACTGTATTGTTACTAATGAATACGGTGTATATGCTATCTCCAACAAAGCAAAGCTTAACTTTAGAAGTATGTAAGATAATGGTATTATTATTTCATTACAAGTTACATAATTTATAGGGAATCCTCCTCATGCTACTGTTCAACCAAATGTTGCATTTGCCAGTTTAGCAGCTAATTTTGACTTTCATTGTGAGTCTAATGGAGCAGTATCCTATAAATGGGAGCGGCTGAATGGTAGGATTCCATCTGGTGCCATTGGAAAGAACTCTAATGCTCTCACTATCTATAATGTACAACTAGAAGATGCTGATCACTACCGATGTGTGGCTACTAACAAAAGTGGTAGTGGTGTTTCTGATTATGTTGAGCTCACCATTAACAGTAAGAATTTATAGTCAATCTATGAAAGATAATATACTGTACAGTCAACTAATCAAGACATACAATACAGTAGCTTGTTTAATTATACTCCCTATAGCTAGTACCACTGACTGTTAGTTAGAATATTACTACATAGTGCAGTTTAAAATCATTATTCG